>NC_080047.1:13667001-13682001 GCF_026212465.1 Amaranthus tricolor
GACCTAAATCCTTTTATGAAGTTTCAGTCAGCCTATAATGTTGGTCTAATACTTTCATCATTTAGCACATATTTTCACTTTGATGATCTAATGTTACTCTCACAAATTCTGCATAATATATACAAGTTTCTAGCATAAATTAATTCGACGATTTTAAAGGAACTATAAAGCGGATAAATGCAAAAGTAATAAAGAAATATTTTGAAAAGCGAGCACAAGAGAAAAATTGTAACAAATATTTAACCAGTAACATGAACTTTAATGAACTTGAAAAGGTTGAGATGAAACTGTAAATTTTCATTTCTAATAAGAGTTCACCCACAACACTATTTAATATCCGAAGGAGGCAGTGCCGTTGTAAAGATGATAAAGATCAACTTCATAAACAACACGTTGAGGATCAAAATAAACTGAGATTTCAGTTTAAACTAACTAACGCAATAGAAATCAAAAATACAAAGCAAGCACCCAGTATAAAGTGAGCCATGAATAGGACTAACAATATCATGACATGGGACACATTAGTTCTATAGGCAGCACCAAGATATAAAATCTTAGCACTCGATTCTACAATTCAGGACACAAGAGATATCACACAATCAGGTTTTCTACCATTACGTTTTGTTACCTAACTATTTAGGTTTATGCACATGGTAAAACTGGTTAAGTGTATATTGGTTGGTTTTTTGCTTCGTTATTTATTCAATCTGGTACATTATTTAGAACTTGCTTCTGATTTGATGAAAGTTAGAGTAGTTATGGGCTTTGTGGCTTTGAATGAAAATGGAATAGAGGGATAACGATTAACTCAGAAGTTATAATGTTTGTTTTTTGAGGCTATTGATTGAGCTTTTGTTGGTAGAATGTCAAGAAACTATGGATGTAAATATACAAGGTAATAAGAAGAGAAAACCCTTACGGGATAGATCGGTAATACAAAAAAGGCTTGAACATTCTATTCCTTGTTCCTCAGAAACCGTATCAAATACTTCTGGAACGCGGTCAAGGATGGATAGTTATACATTTAACTACCACTTGGAGTAAGTTATCCCCTGGTATCAAAAGGGTTTGTTTTTCTTAAAGTCTTTGTGAAACTAATTCAGATTTCTAAAACTCTTAGGAATATATGGAAGAGTATTTCTAAAACCAAAAAGAAAGCATTTGATTATTTGGATGCTTTGGAATTATAAAACTTCTTGCGCAAGAAAAGCCTAGATTGGAAACTAAAAAAATAGAAGGAGATTTTCTCGAAGAAGTATGTGTTTGTGCTATTGTTTGCTGGTATGTGTTCCTATTAATTACTTTCTATTCTGGTTGTCTGTTTGTTTGCAATGCAAATTTCGTAAAAGATATTATATGCGTAAATAACACCAGCTCGTAATTAATTTTTAAATTTGTTGCACATGAAAATAAGTTGGTTAGTTTTTTTTAGTTGCTTTTGGCTTATTGTCTACGTTTTCAACAATCAATATTTAATTTTACAAAACATCTTTATTATCAACTAACTTATTGAATTAGCTTTAAAGCCAACAAAATAAGTCAACACTTCCAATTGGTCAAACAAAACAACTAACAAAGCTAATCAACAATCATTTGCCAAACTCCTTCATGGGAAATATTGTAGATGTGTTGGTTGTTTAGGTGTTGATGTCATTATGATTTTTTTCCCATAGGAATCACTAAAGACCGGTGATTTTCTGTCATTTTTGCAAGGCTATAAACTCAAAAACCGAAAAGAGATGCATCTTGTTGCTTGATTCAAATAACATAGGTGCAAATGTAATTGGATCTGATTTGAGAAAGTATGGCCTTAGGCTCTTAGCCTATTTTCATTACTGTTTTGAGAAAAAAAAATATACATTATGCGGATAAATGGTTCTCTTTAATATTTTTTTAGGTTTTTTTATGATATATTTCAGCCCAAGGTTAATCTGAATCTAAAGCTGATATATACCGTATTCCTCTATTGGTGCCATAGGTGCATGTTCTATAAGTTGTTTCTTATTTTGAAGTGAGCGTAAGTGATAAAAGTGTGGATATTATTATGTTCTTTGATGTAATTTATTCATTATTCAAGTATTTTCTATTGAATATCCTGTAACTACTTTTAAGAGGCCTAATCATCTTTGATTGTTGAATATCCTCTGATTAAAATGCATTCCCTTTTTGCTTTTCAGGTTCCTCAATAGAAAAATGATGTTGACTGTGTTAGATTTGTTCTCTATTTATCATATGATTCCTGGATGATGCTCCCAAAAAATTCAGCAAATCAAATGACTACTGTGATTTTGTATGATATCTCTCAACCTTCTGAAGTTACAATAACATGACTTTATATCATGTCTCAATTTGTGTCTCATCTTTGCTAGTATTATCATTAATAAAAGTTTGGTTGTGTATATTTGACCCAAATCCCCACGTGTTGGAGCCACTTAATGCGAGTTAACGTTATGGAATGTTATTGTAACAACCGTTAATGCTTCTAATTTTTTTTATATGTTTTTGCAGCTGACGCCTTATTGGTTTGTTCCAGAATGTTTTTCTAAGTTCTGTGATAAACTTGCTGAGCAAGAGAAACCTGTACATGAACCAGCTCTAGAAAACGTTGATAAGTGTAATTATTTGCACTTATTTGTGTTATTTCAACATTCCTTATACGGCGTTTTAGTGGGTTTTAAGTAGTGTTGATAGTGTTATTTGATGTCTTTGTCTTATATGTTTAATATTGTATTTTATTTAATTTGAGGCAAAAATCGGAGTTTTATTAGGTTCCAGGGGTGATAAGAAGGTGAAGGTTTGGAGAAATAACCTAAGACCCCTAAAAGAAGTGAAGAGATCGAGCCAAACAAGCCCCAAGGGAAAGAAACGAGTCGTAGCTAAGGAGCATTAAAAAGCCACGACTCATCGCGGAGCAAATGGAGTCCAGAACAAAAGCGACGAGTCGTCCCCATTCAGCCACGACTCGTTGCATATCCACTGAAGTCATCAGAGAATTCTAGAGCCAAAGCAATGAGTCGTCCTACATATGCCACGACTCGTCGCATACTTACTGATCTACGCATATCAATCCAGAGGCTAAGCGACGAGTCGTCTCCAACTTGCCACGACTCGTCGCACATTCACTGAACTCACATACCTCAGGCAGAACAAAAGCGACGAGTCGTCGCCCTTGATGTCACGAGTCGTCGCAATCACGTCAGGTGTCTTTTTTATGCGTTTTGACAGTTACTTTTTGGAGCCACTATAAATAGTGGTAGTTATTTTTTTATCAGGAAGTCAGTTTTTAATTTTTAATTTTTCAGAATTATTTTTCTTTTTGTTCTTCTCCATCGAGAGCTCGTTGTGGTTAAACTTCATTGTTACGTTAAATTTCGTTGCAATTTACATTTACGTTCTTCTCAATTAGTAAGTTTTCTTTGTTTATTGATTTATTATTTATCTTTGTGCATTGAAATCATTTATCATTTTCATGTTAAGTGTTTCAATTAAGTCATCATTCATCATGAATTGCATTTTCATTACCATGTCTAGTGAGTAGTTTTCCTCTCTAGGGTTAGGGTAAAAACCTTAATTCAAGAATGGGATGATGTTTTATCGACTAATTGTGTGAAATTTGGGTCTATGATTAAACCTATGCTTAATGAATCTTAGTTTAAATATCTTTATTAACCTTTTTAATAAAACAGAAGTATGATATTAAGATTAATTTAGGATTGAGATATGTTTAAGTTAAATTCCTATTAGTTTAGCCAATAAAACGAAAGTTTGAGGATTAACACTAGTAAGGTCATAAACTGATATTGATCAATAGAGCGGAAGCTTGAGGTTAATTAGATCACGTTTAATTATGCCAACGACTCAAATTCATATAATTATGAGAGTAATTGACTCCCATGTTAGAATTAGGTGATTCCTGATGCCCTAGATTTGTCATATTATTATTATCTCATATTAATCATTGTCTTAGCTTTAATTATTAGTTTTATTTGCATTCTTGTATTAGTTTCTCAACCCAACTACTTGTTAATCCGTGTCTCGTAGTCATAAATCGAACAAATTAGTTAATTCACTTCCCTGAGTTCGACCCGTTTAGCTACACGTACAACGTACGCTTGCGATTAATAAAATTTACACATCAAGTTTTTGGCGCAGTTGTGGGGGAAGCGACGGATAATTCTTTTGTTTTGTTGATTGATCTACTTGCCACTTGCTTGTTGTTCTCTCTCAAGACCCCTTTGTGTTTGAATTCTTTGAATGCATAGAAGGGCTCGATCTCTAGAGCGATTCGACCCAAAAATCGAAGCTATTGCCCGTATACTGAACGCCGAACGCCTAAAGCAGTTAAGGCGAAAACAAGACCAAATGGCCAATAATGCTAACCAATCCTTTTGGCCAATTGGGTGCGCTCACGCTCACCCAAACTTCCATTCCATATATCGTCAAACCCAATTTCGGCACAGAAAATTTTGAATTGAAGCCTCAGCTTATCCAAATGATTGAGAGGAACCAATTCGGCGGTCACCCTAGTGAGAGTCCTCATGACCATATTGCTGACTTTATAGAAAGGTGTAATACTATCACTGCTAAGGACCTGTCCATAGAAGCGGTGCATATGCGGCTTTTTCCCTTCAGCCTGAAGGATAAAGCTAAGTCCTGGCTCAAGTCCGAGTCCGGAGGCATATATAGGACCTAGGAGGAACTGGCCAATGGCTTTTTGGCCAAATTATATCCCCCACGAAAGACCTCTCAAATCTGGACATAGCTGCAGACCTTCAAGCAGCAGCCTTTTGAATCATTTTACGAGGCATGGGAGAGGTTTAAAGACCTTTAACTTAGTTGCTCGCCCAATCCTTCTATTGAGGATTGTTTGATGAGCACAAGTCATTGATTAACGCCGCATGTGGCGGTGACATGGACTCCAAGCTCCCAGATGACCTCTTGAGACTTTTCGAAACCATGGCCAAAAATGGTTTCTCAAGGAGCAATGAGAGAGGTCCAGTGTCCCAAGGTAATAATGCTGAATCTGAGACCATTAAAGCCCTCACCCAACAAATAGCCAATCTCACTGAATAGATGTCTAAAGTGAGCATGGTAAGCTCCTCCTCTAGTTCTAATAATTCTGCTAGTTCATGTGACAGCTGTGGCGTCTCGGGCCACTATTCATGTACTTGCCCCCAAGTTTACAAGGAGGCAAACACCCTGTATAGTAAACCTCCTGGTGACCCACACTCTAACAGATATAATGCAGGTTATAAGCGCCCTAATTTGTCCTACTCAAGCACAAATGTGCTAAATCCACAGCATCAGCAAACTCCATACCAACACCCACCCCCGTACAAGCAGCAAGCTCAGCCAGCTCAACCTAGTCTCAGGTCTGAGGTTGACGATCTGAAAAACTTGTTGTTTATGTCCATCTTCCTATACAATTCAGAACCAAACTTGAATCTCAGGCAATTACGTGTGTTTCTTGGCTATGGAGTGAATCAAAAGGGATATAAATGTTTTGACCCTTTACAAAATCGGATGTATATCGCCATGGATTGTGACTTCTTTGAACAATCCTACTACTATACCCAGCCTAGTCCTCAGGGGGAGACAGTTAGTGATGACCTAAGCTGGCTAATATATCCAGCTATGATTGAACATGACCCAAAAGAGCAGGTAGGCGAGACTATCGATGTTGATTTTGAAGTCATAGTATCTCATCTTCAGTTCACTCCAGTCCCTTCTAATGAGCATCCAACTGAACAAGAGGTAACACCTGAGCCGTTCACTCATGTCCCTTCTAACGAGCATCCAACTGAACAAGAAGTAACACCTGAGCCCTTAATTGATATATCTAATGATGATGTGCCTAGTGTTGATATTCCCAATAGATATGAGTTACCTCCCAGAAGCACAAGAGGAGTTCCTCCTAAGAGATATGATCCGGAGTTTGAGTCTCAGTCATTTTGGTATCCTATTAACCGAGGAAACGATGGAAATTTATCTCTCACAGTAGTAGCCATAAACACCTCCCAGTTTCCAATATTCTTCCAAAAACCATTGAAGAAGCTATCGGGGATCTGAAGTGGAAAAGGGCAATGGAAGAAGAAATTTCCGCTTTTAACAAAAATGAAACATGGGGAAAGTGTGAGTTGCCAAGAGGAAAGAAGACAGTGGGATGCAGATGGGTATGCACAATCAAATATTTGGCTGATGGTACTATTGAATGGTACAAAGCAACATTGGTAGCACAGGGGTATACTAAGACCTATGGGTGGATTATTTTGAAACTTTCTCACCAGGGGCTAAAATCGACACAATTCGGGTTCTATTCTCAATAGCTGCAAACAAAGATTGGCCACTTCACTAATTCGATGTGAAAAATGCTTTTCTACATTGAAAGATAAAAGAAGAGGTGTGTATGAAAGCTCCCCAAGGTTTTTCTAGTGACTTCAATCCAGGAGAAGGGTGTAAACTGAACAAGGCTTTGTATGGTCTAAGACAATCTCCAAGGGCATGGTTTGGGAGATTTATTGCAACTATGACAAAGTTTGGTTATAAACTAAGCAACTCTGACCATACTCTGTTCCTTAAGAAACAAAATAATTGTATCATGTGCCTAATCATCTATGTGGATGATATGTTCATTACCGGGGATGATGAAGAGGAAATTTGCGCCCTCAAGGAGCAGCTGTCTTGAGAATTTGAAATGAAAGACTTAGGGCGACTAAAGTATTTTCTTGGCATTGAAGTATTGAGATCAAGAGGAGGTATCTTCATTAGGCAACGGAAGTATATTCTTGACTTGCTAGCTGAAACAGGTATGCTTGATTGTAAACCTGTAGAGATACCTATTATAACCAATCATGGCCTTCAGTTGATCAAAGGAGAAAAATTGGCAGACAGAAGGCAATATTAGAGAATGGTAGGGAAACTCATCTATCTCTCTCACACACGACTAGACATTACATATGCAGTTGGAGTAGTGAGTAGGTTTATGCAACAACCACATATACAATATATGACAACAGTTATGAGAATCTTAAGGTATCTGAAGGGTACAAGTAGCAGAGGCATCCTATTTAGGAAAAGTGATCACTAAGACCTTTTAGCCTATACAGATGTAGACTGGGCAGGAGATCAAGATGATAGGAGATCAACTTCTGAGTATTTTACAGTGGTGGCAGGAAACCTTGTTACATGGAAAAGTAAGAAACAAAAGGTTGTTGCCTTATCAAGTGCAGAAGCAGAATTTCGTGGTATTGCAAAAGGGCTAACTGAAGTCATATGGATAAAGAAGCTCCTAAGTGAACAAGGTTTCCCACAGAAGAAGGCTTGTAAATTGTTTTGTGATAATAAAACAGCAATCAGTATTTTCGGAAACCCAGTTCAACATGATCGCACCAAGCATGTTGAGATTGATAGACATATCATAAAGGAGAAACTTGAGAAGAAGATTACAAGTCTTCCAGTTGTAAGATCAAAAGATTAGCTGACAGATATTCTTACGAAAGCAGTTACATTATAAGCCTTTGACCAGATGTTATGCAAGTTAGGTATTGGTGACCCAAAGACCTAACTTGATGGGGAGTGTATGTAGGAAAGTAAATATTTAGAGAATATTTTAATTATTGCCTTTATTATAATTATTCTTATTTCCTTAGATAGCTTTCATAATTTATATATATAGAGGCTTATGTAATTACTTAAAGCTTAATACAAAATCAGTATTCAACTAGCCAAACACTTTATTTTCTGTATTATTTTTTTCTTCATTGTAACCCAAAACAGCCAAGCTGTTTTACAATCACGTAGAACTCATTTTGATAGCTGGTGAAAGAATTAAAATCCCAATGCGTTGCCATGCTAATGGGGAAGCTGTAAAGCATTAAATCACATATGTTTATAATATCGTTGCGTAGCTCATTTCAGTACTAGCACGAAAAAAGCTCAGAAATACGTATCTCAATTTAAATTTGCTACTAAAAGACTAAAATTAATAGCCTGCTATTAAAAAATATCACTGTTTCGGTGATGAAACGAGGAAGTGCAAGACACTTGAAGTACTTGAGAAGGAAGTGTTATCGAGAGCAGCAATTCGCGGAATGAAAATAACCTGAATTCCTGCAACACAAGACGTTAGCCTAGTCCGGGGTGATCTCCCGGAAAACCCTCCGACGTTCAAGTTAGAACGGAGATGCGAGATTAATGAATAAACGATTATAGATTGAACGCAGGAATAGAGACGTCGGGGCCGAGATTACTTGTATTTGGGTAGGCTAGTGAAGAGGATTGTGAGTAAGGATATTTGAAGGGTGATTCTCTGATGATGCTTCCCTTGATGCTGGTTGTCTTTATTTATAATGGTGGAGAGGAAGGTATTTTCTGGGAGAAGGTAGGTTATCATAGATAGTGGTGGGCGGTTACCAGCATAAGAGAAGGAGTCATGATAGTGAAATGGAGAATGGTGGGCAGTTGTCTATTGGATGTTATTATCTTGTGCGCCAAGCAAGGAAGTTGGGAATTACAGAAAAAAGGCCCTTGACCAAAAGTCAAGATCAATCAAAAGGGTCCAATGATATTAAAGTAATATGACATTAATAATTTAAATAAACAAGAGTATAATAATTTAAATAAACAAGAGTGAACAAATAATACCAGGACAATCACTTTTATTTACAAGCTTCAATATAAAAGTAGTATAAAATCTCAAAATAGACCTTAAACAACAGTTAAATGTTAATCCCTTTCTTTATACAAAATATCACCGCCCATAGAAACAAGTAGTGACTTTTTAATGTCGGCAGAAAATTTCTTTTAACTTTTTCTTGATTAAGCGAATTATTAATGATCCAACTCCTATGTCCAGCCAGCAGCAATAATATTAGCTTATTTAACAAAAGGGCAATTAGTTGAACTCTATTAAATGACTTTGATTAGGTTAATTTATGTTCCAACTTGCGGGAAAATTGTGGCTGTACTGAATATTTAAATTTATTACTCTTTTATCTTTTCTAATAAAGTTCTCAAAACAAATAATCACGGGAATAAAAAAAATAGAATATTTTAATATTGTAGATATATTATTTAATTGAATAATTAAGTTGATGGAAGAAAAAAGTAAAGACTATAAATATTTAAAAAATATTATAAGAAAGTTAGAGGGTAAAATATGAGAACCACAACTAATAAAAAAATATTATTATAAAGTTAGTAGGAAATATATAATGACCATAAAAAATATAAAAATATTAAAATGAAGTCAGTAGGAAATATGTGTGGATCATAAGCTAAGCATTATAAGACTATCAAAATGAGGATGAATAATATTACTTTTCAATTAAATCACCTTAAAATGAGAAATAAGAACTTTTTAAGGAATGAAGGGGTATTTATTATAAACTATACTTTGATCTGTTTAGACCGAAGGAATAGGAGTGCTAAAAGAAATTGAGCGAGACTTGAACATAAGTTTCTTTTGAGAAAAAAATCATCATCATCATCAGGGCGGGTTTTGAGGGCAGTCGAGTAGCCAACCGCCGAAGGTCCCCATAAATAAGGGGCCTCATATATTAAATGTTTAGTATTGTATATAATTGTTGTTAGGTAGCTCAACTGGTAATGACTTTGCCATGGAATTGCAAGATTACTGGTTCGAAACCATAAAAAATATAAAAATATTCCCAATACCTGAATTCTCAATCTCTTTAACTTCTTCACGCATGTCTTTAGGATCCTAATAACTTGATTCTCTTTTTAAGCTACACAATATACTTCATTTCTAATTAATTTAGCTTTATATAACTATGTAAGTTTAGCAAGAAAAATTAGAGATAAGGGTATTTGATTGAGTTTAATTTTCACACAAAGAAGAAAAAGGCTTTTTTGAAGGTAAAATTTTTCTATCCTTTTCCTAAGATTGACTTACTTTTTCATCATTCAGGATGTAATTCCAATGGGTATTAATTATTTTTGCTAAATGTCGATAATTTGAATTTAAATTGTTGGTATTAGATTGATTAGATTTATAATTCAATGAACATTTTTCTATTGTTAATCCTACAGTTTGTAATTTTTGTTAATGCATTAAATTATAATAGTAGAATATTCTTTCAATGTTGAGTGAATACATATGGATTTGCTAATTATTTTTACTTAAATAATTGATAATGTGTATTGTGTAATTAATATGAAAGTATTTGATTATGTTAATAATTTTTTTTTCTTTATTTTGAAAATTAATTGGGTACGAAATAGGTTAACTTTTGGGGTTTAAAATGATTATCGCTTTTCATAAAAAATAAAAAAT
The DNA here is from genome assembly GCF_026212465.1 of Amaranthus tricolor. Taxonomy (NCBI): domain Eukaryota; kingdom Viridiplantae; phylum Streptophyta; class Magnoliopsida; order Caryophyllales; family Amaranthaceae; genus Amaranthus; species Amaranthus tricolor. The sequence goes on from NC_080047.1 coordinate 13,677,296, forward strand.
GAAAAATAAATAGGGCTCAATTTTAGAGAAACTATAAAAAATAAATAGCGCCCCAATATTCTTAGCTCCGCCTCTGATCTTCATCATCATACCCAATGTATTTCGCTCATAGAAAAATATGGTCAGGGTCTGGGAAGGGAAAAAAGAAGGCAACTCATACCCATAGAGGACAGTGCGGTCAAAAAGTCCCTCAGCTTGAGAAAGATCTTCAAAGAGAGAGCTTATGATAAAAGCAATATTAAGAAAAGATCCGAATTCTAATCATTATCATCAATAGCCTAATATTGTGCACGATAATATGGACCATGTGAGAAAAGTAACGGACAATTTATATCCGAACCTCATTTAAGAGAGAGGGCCAAGAATTTGGTCAATTTTAACCTAAATACTGAAGGCAAAAAAAATCTACACTTACTCTTTCTAGGGTGAAAAAAAGAATTTATGTTTAGTTACAAAGTATAGCAAATGGCCAAAACCTTGACCTTGGAACAGTAGCATAATTAATTTTTCTAAAAAAGGATAAATAAATCGAACACATAAGAGTAGCACCAATAGTTTTTGGTTATGGTATCTTGAGACACGCCCAGTATAATGGAGACAATATATTAAGCATTAAAGTATGTTATCCAAAAGTAATTAACAATTTCTTAATGTATTACAAAGCTGATGCTTAATCATAAACCCAACTAAAACCCTTTTGTTACCCTTTTAAGCACATGACACCATCGTGATGCCACATGAATTCATCAAACTGTTTCTGAATCCATGTTTTGAATCTGTACTGGTTTTAGAAACATTTTCATCTACTAATTTCCATATTAATTTACAACATTGCATATCAAGCATATCTCTTCCTTCGTAAACTAATAATTAAGGTTCTAGGTTATGTTATATACTCTAATACGCTCCATTACAAGAGAGCCCTTTGGATTTGAAGTATGCACTGAATATTCCACTTTAATGATGGGTGGTTGAAAATTGAGATTTGAGCCTGTGAACTTTTGTCACATTGGCTTTTGATACCATGTCGAGAAACTAATTCAACCAAAAACTTTAGCTAATGATTGAGGTTCTATAATGTATTATATACTAGCTCTTACATGCACATGTCAAAAGACCAAATTTAAAAGGTTCAAATCTGCTAAATACTCTATCAGATTCCCATAAGATATTCCCATTTGTAACGCTTAAAGTAGAGTGGATGAGATTTAAACATGATATTGAGAAAGTAAAACATAATATATCAATCCTAATTTGTCCCATAAAACTTACTATAATTAAGTTTATTACATGAAAGCTTTTTGGGTCGATTAAGGAGCTTTAATTAACGACAAAAAAGGTTTTTTTAGTTGATTTGAATCATTAACACTATATTAGATGGAACGTTACGAGTTTATATTTCATTCAACTGGTCCTCATTGCAAGTACATTATTTAATGCCATGGTCTCATACTTCATAACGTATTGGGCAAGACTTCAACTATAAGCTTAATATTTGGCTATATCATATCCATGTCAATAAAAAATTCCACTTAAAATGAGTTGTTCCAGTTTGATTTTGATTCTATTTCTAAAAATAAGCATTACAACAGATGAGGTATCTGGTTAAGTAGGAACTAGTTAGCAAAAGTCACTTTCCCAATCAAAACTGTAAGATGTAGAAAGTACTTTTAATGCATTATATTGTTGAAACATCTAACTACAATTACTACTACTTGAAATAGCAAAACATGATACCATTTCAAAAAATCTAATGCTGGACCGCCTGTTAAGAATCTATCTCTTTTAGCATCCAATGTCATCATCTGTTGTAACAAAAACAATATTTAATTAGAAAACTACTACAATTCACATACTATAAACCCATATGACCCGTTTGATTATTGATATCAATTAGTATTAACAATAGTTACGGAAATTTAATTTCTACCTTGTGCTAATTTAATCATTTATTTTCTCTACATAATTTAGTGGTATTAGGTTTGGTAATGGAAAATTTTAAAGAAAAAAAAAAAGTTCCCTAAAAAGGTATAACCCATTTTATGAAAATAAATATCTAATATCATTTTTATTACTAGTATTTAATAACGACAAATCAACGCTCAATAGTATAATTAATTAGGTCCACAAATGTGTGTTGGGATGCATGGTTTATCCCAATTAATTAACTTAAAGATGGTGTGCACACTTTAAAAGTTATAGGAGTTTTTCCTTCGCCATATGGTTTTGAAATGATATTTCCTTAACTTATAAAGTGTGCACCTAATATTTCCCCATTTATATGCTGACATTGACAATAAGTCCAGCTAAACTCGTTTATATGCAAAGTCATACCTAATTAATGTTGGCTTGAACCAGGAGACAAGGACGATGATGATGCTTTATTATTAGACAAAGAATAGCCTCCATCATGAATCTGATTGGGCATTGGGAAACCTATGAACCCATCCAATCCATGTCCAATACCCGAAATCTCCTGATGATCATGGTGATTCTCGGAAACTCGTCCATAGTGAGAAAAATCATTGGACTGAAGGGTGCCCCTATGAGGATATACTATTGTATTTGTACCTTGTTGGCCCAATAATACTCCGTGTGAATTAAACAACAACCTACCCAAATCATGCGAATGCTGTGATCCGGGCCACCCACCATCAAACCCAAGACTTAATCTGGATCCTTGCAAAATCTCCGGGTCATGGCTTCTCGGATCTTGAAGTGTATGAAGAGACAAACATAGATCTTGATTACCTAAAATAAACTGATCATCTTGTGGATAGTTCTGAAAACTAATGGTATTACTAGTAGGGAAAAATGATGATGATCCAGTGTGGTGAGCCACAGGAAAACCAGTAGACTCAACATTAACATCAACGGTATGAGATGAACTTGCCATTGGATCCCACGGTGGTAATTGTGCAAGCTTATCAATAGAAGCTTTAGCTTTCTTGATGAGCCAATCAACGGCCTTGCTAGGTCGGTCATAGCCTAATCTATCTTGAATATCATAAAATTGGATTGCTGTGTGTGCAGAAAGACGGAGTCTACGATCTCGCGGGCCCTTAGCTGTGAACACCTTGCTGTGCCGGTCTTTACTACCCGTGCCACGAATTATATGACCTCCTTGTACTTGTACTATCTCCCCTCTTGCTGCTGTATTTTTTAGCCCCATTTTTCCCATTTGCAAGGTTTTTCTTTTTAATTAGGTTTCGGATAAGATTTTTTTTTGGGTCTTACAAATTTCTTCAATTTCACCAAAGAAAAAACAAAATAACCCTTTAAATAATCAGCTCAAATTTTCTGGGTATCCGTCAAATTTGAACAAAAGAAAGAAATGTTGGTTTTAAGGTTTTTCTTTTTAGTTAGGTTTTGGATAAGGATTTTTTTTGGGTATCCTACAAATTTCTTCAAATTCTTAAAAAAGAAAATTACCCTTTAAATAATCAGCTCTAATTTTTCTGGGTATCCTTCAAATTTGAAAAAAAAAAAAGAAATGTAGGTTTTAAGGTTTTCTTTTTAGTTAGGTTTTGAATAAGGAATTTAAATTTCTTCAATTTCTTAAAAAAAAGATTACTCTTTAAATGATCAGCTTTAATTTTTCTGGTTATCGTTCAAAATTGAAAAAAAAGAAAGAAATGTTGGTTTTAAGGTTTTTCTTTTTATTTAGGTTTTGGATAAGGAATTTTTAGGGTATCCTACAAATTTCTTCAATTTCTTAAAAAAAAAATTACCTTTTAAATAATCAGCTCTAATTTTTCTGGGTATCCTTCAGATTTGAAGAAAACAAAAGAAATGTTGGTTTTAAGGTTTTTTTTTTTTTTTTTTTTTTTTTTTTTTTTTTTGGGTGAAAGTAAGTTGGTTTTGTTAATGAGTAAAGCTAGAACTGTAAAATCTGTTTAGTGGTACAGTGGTATAGCAGCTGTGGAAGATGCTGATCCCAATGAAAGAAGGGTATTACACTGTTTCAGGATTACACTGCCCAAATCAAGAAAAATATGGAAAAGTAAAATCAACACATTGAAACAAAATACAGCAGTACAATAAATTAAAGGATAATATGTTGGTTTCGTACAACAGAAGGATGGTTTTAGTGTCTCAAATTGAATTTGGGCAGGAGGAAAGATAATGAAGAGGGGAAACAAAGTAAGTGTCTCCAATATGTTGGTTTTGGAAAGCTACGAGGATTTCTTGAATTTTTAGAGGGTTTTATTAAAATTTTTTAAATAGGGTTATTTAACAAAATAAAATAAAATTTTCTTAGTCTGTTTCACTTTTTAATTTATTTGTCTCACTAATTTTGCATTTTTTTCTTTTTTAACAATAGTTTTATTCTTCTTTTAATTTCAACTACATTCTTTCAAAAAAATATTTCAACTATAAACTTTTATTCCATCTTCATTTTAACAACTTATTTCATTATTCACTTGTTTTTTTTATTTCATTCTTCAACTCAATTTCTCTTTTCTATTAAATTTTAACCATTTTGCAATTTGTACAAAATGAAAGCGACATAGGAAGTATTTCTTACGTCCATATGAGAATGCACCCAAAATATTTTGGGTAAAAATTTAGTGAAAAAGGTAATTGGGTTGGAAAGTAAGACAAAAAACAAATAGATGGTAAAAAAAAGTGGTTAAAATCGAGGTTGAAAGTTAAAGCATAGAACAAGAACAAAGCAATGAAAAACAAGAAAAAAAATCTTATTG